>NW_026898006.1:0-41671 GCF_033153095.1 Gastrolobium bilobum | reverse complement strand
TTCAACTTCTAGGATCAGATTGAGGGGCTTTTCATTTTGTTTAGTCAAGTTACCTTCTCTTTGACATTTATCACAATTTTTTGCATATTGAAGTGCATCTTTAAAAAGGGAAGGCTAGAAGAAACCTGATTGAAGAACCTTGGAGGCACTCCTGATTCCACCTAGATGTCCTCCATATGGGGACGAATGGCAGTGTTGAAGGATTTGAGGTTGTTCTTCTTCTGGGACGCACCTTCTTATCATTTGGTCTGCGCATCTTCTGAACAGTAGTGGTTCGTCCCAGAGGTAGTTCCTGCAATCGTGAAAAATTTCGTCTTCTGCATTTTATTCGCCTCATAAGGTTTCAGCCCTGCTGCAAGTAAGTTGGCTATATCAGCAAACCAAGGAGCATTTGTCTCTATGTGATTAATGACAAGCAATTGTTTGTCAGGGAACGTTTCCTTGATTGGTAGCCCCACTTCAATGTGTTCCAATCTGGACAGATGATCTGCAATTTGATTTTCACATCCTTTACTTTCTTTGATCTCCAGATTGAACTCTTGCAGCAGTAGGACCCATCTTATCAATCTTGGTTTTGCTTCCTTTTTCTAGAAGAGGTACTTGAGAGCTGCATGGTCAGTATGGACAGTAACTTTTGATCCTAAAATGTAAGGCCTGAATTTTTCACAAGCATATACTACAGCCAATAGCTCCTTTTCAGTGACTGTGTAGTTCACCTGAGCTTCATTTAGAGTTTTAGTGGCGTAATATACACTACGAAAAAGTTTGTCCTTCCTCTGGCCCAGAACTACCCCAATAGCATGATCACTTGCCTCGCACATTAGTTCAAAGGGTAAGTTCCAGTCTGGAGGTTGGATGACAGGCGTGGTGATGAGCTTATTTTTCAAAGATTCAAAAGCTTTCACACAATCAGAGTTAAACTCAAATTTTATATCTTTTTCTATTAAGTGGCACAAAGGTCTAGCTATTTTGGAAAAATATTTAACAAACCTTCTGTAAAAGCCTGCATGCCCTAAAAAAGATCTCAAGGTTTTTACACTTACCGGTGGCGGCATTTTTGCTATAGCTTCTACTTTGGCTTGATCCACTTCCAGTCCTTCTCTGGAAATCTTGTGTCCCAGGACTATTCCTTCTTTCACCATGAAGTGGCATTTTTCCCAATTAAGCACTAGATTAGAAGACAGACACCTTTGAAAGACTTCTTCTAAGTTGTCCAAGCAGTGATCGTATGACGTTCCCAGTACTGAAAAATCATCCATAAAGACTTCTACTCCTTCACCTATTAGATCAGAAAAGATTGAGAACATACACCTCTGGAACGTTGCTGGTGCATTACATAACCCGAAGGGCATCCTTCTGAAAGCGAACATTCCATATGGGCAGGTGAAGGTGGTTTTATGTTGATCTTCTAGTGCAAATGCAATTTGATTATACCCCGAATATCCATCAAGGAAGCAGAAGTATTCTTTTCCTGCTAGGTGGTCCAGCATCTGATCTGTAAAAGGGAGTGGGAAATGGTCCTTCCTGGTGGCATTGTTGAGCTTCCTGTAATCTTGGCAGATTCTCCATCATGTAACCTTTCTTATAGGTATCAGCTCATTCTTTTCATTCTTCTCCACTGTTATGCCTCCCTTTTTGGGGACGCATTGGACAGGACTTACCCAACTACTGTCAGATATTGGGTATATGATCCCTGCATCCAGCCATTTGATGACTTCCTTTCTCACCACTTCTTTCATTATAGGGTTCAATCTTCTTTGGTGTTCCACTGAAAAACTATTAGGATCAGTCAATAATATTTTATGCATACAGAATGAGGGACTGATAACTTTGAGATCAGCTATGGTCCAACCGATGGCTCCTTGATACTTTTTGAGCTTGTCAAGCAACAGTTCTTCTTGTTCCTTGGTAAGAAATGAAGAAATGATCACAAGAAGGGTGTTGTTGTTCCCCAGATATGCATACTTCAGATGTTGGGGAAGGGGTTTTAGTTCTAAATCAGGAGGTTTTTCTGAAGAAGGTCTTTTGAGCTGCTTCTCCTTTTCAGTTCTTATCAAAGGTTCAGGCCTTCTTTCTTGCAGATAGCAACTCTGCTCTTCCTATTGTGGATCTTCTTCTTCTTCTTCCTCTGTTTTTCTGCTAGGCTGATTGTCTAACAAAGTGAGAGCAGAACCTTCTTCCAAGTCTTCTCCTTCATCCTGGAACTTTATTGCTTTGACAATATTGAACTTGATCTCATCGTCATGAACTCTCATGGTTAGTTCCCTTTTTTGTACATTGATAACTGCTCCTCCAGTTTCTAGGAATGGTCTACCCATAATGATGGGAACGTCAACGTCAGCTTCATAATCCAGAATGATGAAGTCGGTGGGTAAGATAAATTTGTCTACTTTGACTAGCAGATTTTCAATCTTCCCTTTTGGCTTGACGATGGATCTGTCTGCCATTTGCAAAGTCACTGTGGTGGGTTTAGCTGGTCCAGTGGATAATTGTTTGAAGACAGATAGGGGCATGAGATTGATGCTGGCCCCTAAATCACACAAGGTTTTCCCTTGGTACGTGTCTCCTATAATGCAAGGAATGGTTAAGCTTCCTGGGTCTTGAAGCTTAGGTGGGAGTCTGCCTAAGTACTGGCAACTCTCTTGTGTCATTTTTACAGTCTCATATTCTGTTATTCTTCTTTTTTTTGAGAGGACATCTTTCATGAATTTTGCGTACCTGGGCATCTGTTCTAGTGCGTCCACCAGAGGAATGTCGATGTGAAGTTGTTTTAAAATGTCCAGGAACTTTCCAAAGTGCTTATCCTCCTGTTGCTTTTTTGTTCTTTGAGGGAACGAAATTTTTGTTGATATTTGCCTGCTTTGAGTTGGACTGATTGGTTGGCTGTTGGCTTCCTTTTCAGGTTCTGGGTTCTGTTCATCTGTGACTGGTGATTGTTGCTGTGCTTTTGGGGCTGCTTCAGATTCTTTAGTCTGTTCATTTTCCTTTGGTTGAACTGTGGGCTGTGCTGTGGCTTTCCCACTTCTTAAGGTGACAACTTTGATTTGCTCTGAAGGGGAGATATGTGCTACTTTTGGCGAGGTTGTTGAAGGAATGTCAGTATTCCCTGCTAGTGATCCTTGTGTTCTAGTTTGAAGGTTGGCATCAATCTGCCCCAGATGGGACTCAATGTTCCTGACCACTGCATCATTCCTGGTGACATATTCCTTGACATAATTTTCCAGGGTGTTGATGTGTTGGTCATCTCTGTGGAACGGAACGTAGTTGTTTCTTCTTTGTTCAAATGTTCCACTGCTGCTACCTTGCTGATACTGCTGCTGATTGTTGTTGAATGGTCTCTGGTTAATGGGTGGCCTCCATTGGGTGTTATGGTTCTGATCCTTAATGATAGTTCCTCCAGGGCTTGAATGTGTATTTCGTCCTGCTTGTTGATTGTCTCTGGTGAAGTTCCTATTGCCAAAATTTTCTGCATAACACACCAATGCAGTGGATGGGCAGTCTGTTGAGTCATGAAGGTCACCACAGGCTGAGCATGGGTCTGTTTCAGTTGCTGTGAGTTGTAAGACTTCCATCCTTGGTGCTGCTTGGTCAGCTCTCAGGTTCTTCACTTCATTCATGAGTGATGCCAGCTGGGCTTCCATGGTTGTTTGTTTATCCAGTTCTAGCATGCCTGTCTTCCTCACTGGGCTCACTCTGTCTATTGGCCATTGGAGACATCTTTCAGCAGTCCCTTCTATGATTTCGTACCTTGATTCAAGTGTTCCTGTAAAGAAATATCCTCCTGCAGCAAAATCTAGGTGAGATTGAGAAGTATGGTCAAGTCCCTTATAGAAAGATTGTAACACTCCCCAACTCTCTACCCCATGGTTTGGACATTTTCTTATGATGTCCTTGTATCTCTCCCATGCTTCATAGAGATTTTCTCCATAAAACATTCTGAAGTTAGAGATTTTAACTGTAACTTCAGCTTGTCGAGACATTGGGAGAAACCTCTCTATGAACTTGTTAGAGAGTTCTTCACATGTGTGGATTGATCCAGGGGTGAGAGTTTTCATCCATGTTTTAGCTTTTAAGCCCAAGGAGTGAGGGAACAACCTCATTCTCATGCTCTCCTCTGTTACACCCTCAGCTTTAAAATTATCACAAATATCTTGGAATGTTGTGAGGTGTGTGTAAGGATCTTCTGCAGGGAGTCCATTGAAGACCCCTGCTTCCCTAATCATATGGAACATGATAGGTTTTAGTTCAAAATTTGGTGCTACAGGGGGAAGGATTACTCCCCTATCTGGTCTGTTCCTGAAAGGAGCAGCCAAAGTTCTGAAGTTCTGTTCAGGGGGAACCTCTTCATTGTTATTATTGTGATCATCCATGTTTTCAGGAAATTCTTCCATGAGGTTCCTTCTTCTCCTATGGAGTGTACGTTCTGGCTCAGGATCAAAGAGAAACTCAGGTACTTCAATGGAGTGGTCAGAGTCTGTTTCAAACTCTTCACTCATAAACCAATAGCACAGAGTATATATACGCACAGCAGATTCAGCGATAAAGAGAAAAAAATATAAAAGTAAAGTCAGATATACAGTATATGTGTTAGAAAACAATGATAAGAACAATAGTTAGTGTTTCTATCCCCGGCAACGGCGCCAAAAACTTGTTGGGTGATTTGCTGATGGTGGAAAAATATAAGTTCTGATAGGGGACGTTCCTCTGTTCTTGCAGAACACAGATTCGTCAATTAGTTCCAACCCAAGTGCGCAAGTGCACGCATCAAGTAATAAATGGAGTATTAATGCCCAAATTATCGTTCCCATGAGGATAGAGTGCTAACTATTGTTTTATCACTGTTTATAAAGAATGAAAATGAGAAGAAAAGTTAGTAAATGAACTGTCTGGTCAAACGTTCCCTACTGTCTTGACAACGTTCCTCAGCAACAGTAGGTTCAATCTGATGGCAAACAGTTGCTCGCTGCGTTATGTATGTGATCCTTCCTGTTTAGAAGAAGGTGAGATAATAATCATTGGAGTTTTTATAAGTACTAAATAAAATAAAATAAAAACTACTAAAACAGAAATAACTATAATCAAGAGACAACATGGTTGTGGTTAAAACAGTTTAACAGAAGGAACGGATTCACTGCTTCACTCTTAAAGGGGTTGTTTTCTCTGCTCAAGACTTAGCACCTTTTGGCTTTGTCCCAGTTTCTTTGCCTGCCAACTCTGATTGCTCAGCTCATGGTCTAGATGGCTCACAAGTTTCCATATTCCTATGGCTCCCTTGACTCCAATAGGTACTTAGTTCAGAACCTTAAAATGGACGAGTTGGCCCCTTATTCCAAAGGTGACCAGTAGCATTTTTGCCATGACATCTACCTTCCCCCAATGGCTAAGCTGTCTGAAATCCCTTCCTTATGGAAGTTCCTTTCTCAGTGTGTACCCAATTTCCATTGGCGCACAATGAATATAACTTACTTAGCCAAAGAAATACAAAAAGCTTCGGTCAAGAGTTTTGAAAACAGTTCTTTAAGAGTTTCACAGTTTACCCGTTCCACAGATAGTTCAGCTCATGGCTGATAGTTTAAACATAATTATTCTCAACTGAGATCACATAGACCCGAGATTCAGTCAAAAGATAACGATTGGAACGAAGAGAAAAACACTTATATTAATTTAAAAGAGTTTACAAAAAGAAACAGAAAATGGAGAAAGATGGGTATTTGCTCGTTAGGAGTCTTGATGGTTGTTTACAGAGAAGAGAAGAGGGGTTGTCACTTAACTACAGTTACAACTTAAAATTAGACTAAGTTACTAACTACTACTAAGTGATCTCTTCCTTTCGGACTGCAAACCCTCCAGGATCCGATGATGTTTTTGTGTGAGGGTGGTCTTATTTATAGCTGGAAGAGGAGTGGCAAGCCTGTAATTCCTTTGGAGCTAGTTGCTTGAATGAGGGGACGGGACTGTGGCAGCAGAGTGTGAAGCTTGCGTGAATTGCTGGATGGAACAGGATTTGGTGATGATTAGCCGTTGTTTGCAGACCTTCCCATGCTTTGCTTTTGTTTTCAGCCAATGAGAACTCTTGATTCTCTGCTCTTCACGTTTCCAGCTGCTCAGTTGGTGCATCGCCTTGCTTTGTAGATGTCTTTAACTCTACGTTACTTGCAAAGTGTACAAAAGCATTAAATGAATGGAAAGGTGCATTAAATGTGTCTCAGTTTGTTCCCCTTTTAATATATTTTAAAGGAATACGTTACCATCTGTTCCCCCACAGTGTTTATGTCACAAATGTGTAAAACAAGTGATTTTCATTATGAAGTTGCTCATCAGATGAAGGAACGTATGGTATTTTGCCATCAAAATGGGCTTAGATGGGAACGAATTTACGTCCCATCAGTTTCCACAAGGATTGTGATCGTTTATCAATTAATATTCCTTTCAAGAATGGAAGAGTTCAAAAGGGTTTGTTTGTGACAAATAATGTCAATTTGAGTAAAATTAAAAGTAAAGACTTGTTTTTGTATTTTTATATTGAAGAATAAAAATAAGAATAAGAATGAATTGATTTGTAAAAAAGGAGAAAAGCATTGTAGCTAGGATACACTCACCATATGATCCCCACTCCTTACTCTGGATTGATTTACAATATTCATTTATAAAATTACTCGGATAAATTATTATCTAAAAAATATTAATAGTTAACCCTCAATTCCTTGCAAGGTTAACCCTTTAAACCCAATTGGAACCCCAATTCCTTGCAATGTTCCTCATGGTATTAAGCAATGAACTCAATAATTTAGGCATCCACAATTCAATACACATCTATTCCTAGCATGCATACGAACCGTTATCCTACCCCCTTTCAGGACGAAAACCCCAATATTCCTATCTAGGGTTCTAACCCTCAAACTTTCCTCAACTATCAGATTGATCAATTCTAATAAAGAGAATATAAATACGCTCAGGATAGAGATAAAGACAATTTATATAAACGAGTAAAAGTAAACCAATCCGTCGTAACAAGGGTTCACATAGGGTTTGTGAACCTAACTACAATAAAAATACTAGCCAACCATAATCATGGCTAAAAATCCAATATTCAATAAAAACATAAAATTAAAAGAGAAGATGAAGAAGAACTTGATCTGCAGAATCCTCTCGGAGCACCACCGTCGTCTCACTTCAATAGAATAGGTCTGAATCCCTAATTCTGTCATTAGGATTCTATTTATAATTATCTTTTTCTTCTTCCAAAAATACCCTTCAGAAAACACGGTACTCCTTTCCCGCAAACTGGCGCCAGTTGGCGCCGGTGTGGCGCCACTCCTCTGTCCGAATGATAAACCGGTGCAATTCCCTCGGAAAGTGGAGCCAGTTGGCGCCATTGTGGCGCCACTTTACTGCCAAAAACCAATTTCCCCAAGAGTGTGGCGCTAGGTGGCTTCATGTGGCGCTAGGTAGCATGAATTTTTGGCGCTAGTTGGCGCCATTTTGGCGCCACTAGGCGCCACTTGCAATTGTCCGCTTCGCAGTTCGTAAACAGGCGCGGGTCCGCGCCAGTGTGATGCCGGTCCGTGCCATGTTGCTGGAATTTGTAGTGTGCTACACCCGTCTGGAATTGCGTTAACATGCTTTTTATAATTTTTATTTCTTTTTCCTGTAAAAACACAATCAATAGGTGAGAAATATCATTTACATAGAAGAATCAAGATAATAAGCAAATATGTATTTAAATTGCTCTTTTATTACTTAATTATTATATTTTCCAGCTTGGAAAACCGCATTTGCCAGAGGCACATCAAACCATTCCCAGATTTAAACGTTGCTGTCCCCAGCAATGTACAAGACTCAATCCAGGAAATATTCAATTAATCTAACATAACAATCCATAGACATTCTCAGACACATTATGTCATGCATGACTGACCCAATATCATAAGCTCTCAACAATGTCATCAGCTTCTTAAAAATACAAGTCTACATTGATTATCCCTCACACAGATGAATAATGTCCACTCAACACTCAGTGTTTAAGGGTATCATGAGCACTCAATCAATCACAGCTATAACACTACCATAGGCTTGATCATATTCTCAAAAATTCTTAAAAATGAAGAATCAAACACATGCAGCAATTGATCAAAAGGACTTCACAGGTTGTAACTTGGTCGGGGTAACGGGTAGGAAAATATGGATAGTAGCTCAAACAACAATGAGATTAAAAACTAATATTATTTCACTTTAACACATTCAACTCAATTGTTTTGCTCCACTAACATTCCCACAGAATTTTGGGAATTAATTCCTTTCAGCCACCTTTTAATTCACATTCACCATTTTTCTTTTTCTTGCTTTCTTTTTCTTTTTCTCCTTTTGTCTTAAGGGTTTAGATGAATTTGACATCCCCCAATTACTTGACCCTTGTGGAGTTACCTCAATTTCTTTGTCTTATTTTCAACACATCAGTGATTCAATCTCAATTAAGGTAAGTCACATGGATATAGGCTAAGCCATCAATCAGGCCACAGGTCATTTATCAACAAAAAAGTTTAGGCTCAAGGGGGCTAGCAATGGAAAAATTCATACAGATGGGTTATTTTGGCCACAAGCTAACAAGAACAAAATGTCTTTATCACTTCAACCAATGCATGCATTACGGAGAAACATATCAAGTTCTAGAGTATTACAACAGTGAGGTCTCTCAACAAGAAAATTTAGTGTTTATGCTCAAACCTCACAGCTATGGTATCAATATAGACTCAAGAAAATTGACCTCAGACATTATCAGAATTTCGTAACATCAGTTCAGACAAACGAGCAATCATGTAATCCAATTGTATCTATACAATGTTATGCCAGAAAGTCATACAATATGCTTCCAAGAATTCAGTCAAACACATTAACTAGATAAGCACATTTAAACCTGAGAATCACTATTTTTTTTTAGATAAAATTAAAGAGCACACAAAAGACTGCAAAAATAACTAAGAAAAATTAAAAGAGTTAGAATATCTTCCCTGATAGAAGAATTGCAGCTCTAAGATGCAAGCCTACCATTCCCAGATTTAGAGAATTGCTGTCCTCAGCAATAATTCAACCACAAGAAGGAAGAAAAACCTGCACAATGGAACAAATAGTGGCATATAGGATAAACTATAATGTGCACATTAAAACATCAGATAGAGATATACCAACACAAAGTAACTAAAAATACGAAATAGAAAAATAAACTAATATACAAAATCTCTGTCAGCAAGGAAATATCAATCATCCATGTCATCCCCCTCAGCAGCATGAGATGACTCAGCAAATAGAGGATCCGGTGGTACTGGATGCCTTGGTGTATGAGACCATCATTCCCAGATTTGGCCCAAACCATGAAGCCATGTTAAGAACTCTTTGAAGCATTGATTTTTTTGAGAAATAGAGTCTCAGTATCTCTTGTCAAAGACTATTCTTTTTGAGGCCTTTATTTGTCGGTGATCCGCACACATCGTCCAACCAATATCAAAAAGTTTGACCACCTCCTTTTTCAGTACCTTCTTCAGTATAGGATGACGCCTCCCTTGGGGTTTCCTCCCAGGTTTGTCATCATCTTCATTGAGAATTTTGTGGGTACGGGAAGAATGATCTTTATCTTCCAAACCAGTCTCCTGTTCCTTCAGTGCTTCAAGACTAAAACAATCGTCTTTATAAGAAGATTGTTTTATAGAATCAAAGACTTTGATAGTAACAGTCTCATCATTCATTCTTAGCTCGAGCTTCCTATTTTCAACATCAATCATTGCACGAGATGTATCTAAGAAAGGTCTACCCAGCAAAAGAGGCATCTCAGTTCCCCCTTCCATGTCCAACACCACAAAATCAGCAGGGAAGATGAACTTGTCCACTTTAACAAGAACATCTTCAATAATACCACTAGGCTTCCTTAAAGACTTATCAGCAAGTTGAAGAGATGCCAAAGTAGGCTTCAACTCGGTGATCCCCAAGGATTTACAAACAGAAAGGGGCATCAAATTAATGCTAGCCCCAAGATCGCATAATGCTCTGCCAATTTTAGTGTTCCCAATTTCAATAGGAATATTGAAACTCCCAGGATCACGAAGCTTAGGAGGAAATTTCCTTGTAATGATGGCACTGCACTCCTCAGTAAGTGCTACAGTTTGGCACTCTTGCAACTTGTGCTTCCTTGACAACAAATCCTTCATGAACTTGGCATAATTTGGCATGCTAGCCAAGGCTTCAGCAAAAGGGATATTTATATGCAACTTCTTGAAGATATCAAGAAATCTGCCATACTGTTGCTTCTGAGCATCCTTCTTGAATCTTTCAGGATAAGGTGCCATGGCTCTCACATATTCAGGACTCAGCTCAAATTTCTTCTTTTCAACTGGTTTCTCCACTTCAGCAGGTTTTCAATTTCTTTTTCTTTTTCGGGCTCACCTGCAATATCTAGCTTCTTTTCAACTTCAGGAAATGGAAGTACTTTACCGCTTCTAATTGTGATGGCCATACAATCTTCCTTCGGATTGGTAACTGTGTTACTAGGGAAGGTACCTGGAGTTCTATCAGCCATTTGTTTTGCCAGTTGGCCAATTTGATTCTCCAAATTTCTGATAGAAGCCTGTGTGTTCTTGGTATTAGCCCTTGTCTCCTCCATGAAAGCACTAGAGTGTTGAGCCATTTGTCCAACTAACCTCTCCAAATCATGAGGTTCCTTGGGTTGGATTGGTGGAGGCTGCAAGTAGTTATTTGATTGGTAATCAAGACCAGTTCCTTGCACCCTCCTCTAAAAATTATTGCTCCCAGAAGAAAAATTCTGATTCCTCGGAATATTTTGTGGTGGAGGTCTCTGATCGTACCAAATCCATTCACTTGCATTTGTTGAGGTGAATCCGAAGGCATCAAAGGACATTTGATAGGACGTAAATTCGTTCCCATCTAAGCCCATTTTGATGGCAAAATACCATACGTTCCCTCATCTGATGAGCAACTTCAGCATGAAAATCACTTGTTTTACACATTTGTGACAAAAACACAGTGAGGGAACGGATGGTAACGTATTCCTTTAAAATATATTAAAAGGGGAACGGACAGAGACGCATTTAATGCACCTGCTCCATTCATTTAATGCTTCTGTACACTTTGCAGGTAACGTAGAGTTAAAGACTTCTAAAAAGCAAGGCGGAGCACCAACTGAGCAGCTGGAAATGTGAAGAGCAGGAAATCAAGAGTTCTCATTGGCTGAAAACAGAAGCAAAACATGGGAAGGCCTGCAAACTACGACTAATCATCACTAAACCTTGTTCCATCCAGCAATTTGTTCAGCTTCCATACTCTGCTGCCACCGTCCCGTCCCCTCATTCAAGCAACTTGCTCCAAAGGATTTACAAGCTTGCCACTCTCCTTCCATCTATAAATAGGACCACCCTCATACAAAAACATCATCGGATTCTGGAGGGATTAAAGTCCAGAAGGAAGAAGATCACCTAGTAGTAGTAGTAGTCAGTAACTTAGTTTAATTTTAAGTTGTAACTGTAGTTAAGTGACAACCCCTTTTCTCTGTAAACAACCATCAAGACTCCTCATGAGCAAATACCCATCTTTCTCTATTTTCTGTTTCTTTTTGTAAGTTGTCTTTTAAATTAATATAAGTGTTTTTCTCTTCGTTCCAATCGTTATCTCTTGACTGAATCTTGGGTCTATGTGATCTCAGTTGAGAATAATTATGTTTAAACTATCAGCCATGAGCTGAACTATCTGTGGAACGGGTAAACTGTGAAACTCTTAAAGAACTGTTTTCAAAACTCTTGACCGAAGCTTTTGTATTTCTTTGGCTAAGTAAGCTATATTCATTGTGCGCCAATGGAAATTGGGTACATACTGAGAAAGGAACTTCCATAAGGAAGGGATTTCAGACAGCTTAGCCATTGGGGGAAGGTAGATGTCATGGCAAAAACGCTACTGGTCACCTTAGGAATAAGGGGCCAACTCATCCATTTTAAGGTTCTGAACTAAGTACCTGTTGGAGTCAAGGGAGCCATAGGAATATGGAAACTTGTTAGCCATCTAGACCATGAGCTGAGGAATCAGAGTTGGCAGGCAAAAAACTGGGACAAAGCCAAAAGGTGCTAAGTCTTGAGTAGAGAAAACAACCCCTTTAAGAGTGAAGCAGTGAATCCGTTCCTTCTGTTAAACTATTTTAACCACCACCCTGTTGTCTCTTGATTATAGTTATTTCTGTTTTAGTAGTTTTATTTTATTTTATTTAGTACTTATAAAAACTCCAATAATTGTTATCTCACCTTCTTCTAAACAGGAAGGATCACATACATAACGCAGCGAGCAACTGTTTGCCATTAGATTGAACCTACTGTTCCTGAGGAACGTTGTCAAGACAGTAGGGAACGTTTGACCCGACAGTTCATTTACTAACTTTTCTTCTCATTTTCACTCTTTATAAACAGTGATAAAACAATAATTAGCACTATTTCCTCGTGGGAATGATAATTTGGGCATTAATACTCCCTTTTATTACTTGATGCGTGCACTTGCGCACTTGGGTTGGAACTAAGGGACGAATCTGTGTTCTGCAAGAACAGAGGAACGTCCCCTATCAGAACTTATATTTTCCACCATCAGCAAACCACCCAACAACATTCATTAGATTCATGATTTCCCTAACAATATTCACATACAGCAGCAACAGTTTGAGCCTGAACACCAGCAATATGCATCTTGTCAAGCCTTGAGGTCAAGTTTTCTATCTGCTGAGATAACAATTTGTTTTCAGCTAGCACCACATCATTACCTTCCAGCTGAAGGATACCTCTCTTAGGCTTAGATAACAACCCTTCATTTTCATTGGCAGCCATTCTTTCAATCAATTCAAGAGTATCATTTGCTCTCATTGACTTAATGCTACCACATGCTGCACCATTCAGAACCATCCGGATTTCCAGTTTACAACCGTTGAAGAAAATTCGGACCTGATCACCATTGGTCATGGGGTAATGAGGACACCTCCTCATTAGATCTTTGAACCGGTTCCAGGCTGCACACATAGTTTCACCCTCAGCTTGAGTGAAATTGGTGATATCATTCACCATTTGATTGTATCTTTCCATCGAGAAGAACTCCACAAAGAACTTGTTTGATAAATTCTCCCATGAGGGAATACTTCTCGCAGGTTGCCTCTCTAACCAATTCAAAGCTTTTCCTTTAAGAGAAAAAGGAAACAGTCTCATCCGGACTGCATCATTGGACACTTGAGGATGTTTAGTCGAGTCACAGATCATCAGGAATCTGTTTATGAACCTATGAGGGTCTTCATCATCCTCTCCACCAAACTGAGCTCTCTCCACCAGTCGAATATTATCAGACTTGAGCTCCCAATTATTGTTGCCAACTTCATGATGGACAATACTTGAATTGGGCTTGTTAAATAGTGGCGTCAGAATGGTGTCCAAGAGTGCATTGTCCGCTTCATTATTCCCTGCTATCTTGTGCGCTTTTTCAGACAAAATTCCCAACTTGTTGAATGCAAGCTTCTTCCGAGCAAGTTTCCTGTTTCTATTTTATGTTTTTGTAATCTCCAAGTCAGGTGGAAATTCTGTCTCTTTACCTCGCATACAACTCAGAAAAGGGATTAGTAGCACTGTTCAAGAATCATAGAGAAATCAAAAATAAAAAAAAAAATCAAAATCCAATCTTAAAAATCAAAATTAATTGATAAAAGAATAGCCAATCCCCGGCAACGGCGCCAAAAACTTGATGCTTCCCGGCAAGTATACTGATCGCACAAGTAATATAATAGTAAGTAAAGTTCGTCTCAACAAGGATTGTGATCGTTTATCAATTAATATTCCTTTCAAGAATGGAAGAGTTCAAAAGGGTTTGTTTGTGACAAATAATGTCAATTTGAGTAAAATTAAAAGTAAACACTTGTTTTTGTATTTTTATATTGAAGAATAAAAATAAGAATAAGAATGAATTGATTTGTAAAAAAGGAGAAAAGCATTGTAGCTAGGATACACTCACCATATGATCCTCACTCCTTACTCTGGATTGATTTACAATATTCATTTATAAAATTACTCGGATAAATTATTATCTAAAAAATATTAATAGTTAACCCTCAATTCCTTGCAAGGTTAACCCTTTAAACCCAATTGGAACCCCAATTCCTTGCAATTTTCCTCATGGTATTAAGCAATGAACTCAATAATTTAGGCATCCGCAATTCAATACACATCTATTCCTAGCATGCATACGAACCGTTATCCTACCCCCTTTCAGGATGAAAACCCCAATATTCCTATCTAGGGTTCTAACCCTCAAACTATCTTCAACTATCAGATTGATCAATTCTAATAAAGAGAATATAAATATGCTCAGGATAGAGATAAAGACAATTTATATAAACGAGTAAAAGTAAACCAATCCGTCGTAACAAGGGTTCACAGAGGGTTTGTGAACCTAACTACAATAAAAATACTAGCCAACATAATCATGGCTAAAAATCCAATATTCAATAAAAACATAAAATTAAAAGAGAAGATGAAGAAGAACTTGATCTGCAGAATCCTCTCGGAGCACCACCGTCGTCTCATTTCAATAGAATAGGTCTGAATCCCTAATTCTGTCATAAGGATCCTATTTATAATTCTCTTTTTCTTCTTCCTAAAATACCCTTCAGAAAACACGGTACTCATTTCCCGCAAACCAGTGCCAGTTGGCGCCGGTGTGGCGCCACTCCTCTGTCCGAATGACAAACCGGTGCAATTCCCTCGGAAAGTGGAGCCAGTTGGCGCCACTGGGCGCCACTCTACTGCCAAAAACCAATTTCCCTAAGAGTGTGGCGCTAGGTGGCTTCATGTGGCGCTACGTAGCATGAATTTTTTGCGCTAGTTGGCGCCATTTGCAATTGTCCGCTTCACAGTTCGTAAACTGGCGCAGGTCCGCGCCAGTGTGATGCCGGTCCGCGCCATGTTGCTGGAATTTGTAGTGTGCTACACCCGTCTGGAATTGCATTAACAGGCTTTTTATAATTTTTATTTCATTTTCCTGTAAAAACACAATCAATAGGGGAGAAATATCATTTACATAGAGGAATCAAGATAATAAGCAAATATGTATTTAAATTTCTCTTTTATTACTTAATTATTATAATTTCCAGCTTGGAAAATCGCATTTGCCAGAGGCACATCAACCACCATCATTACCATCGCTGTCACCACCACTACTATCACCGTCACCACCATTATCACTATCACCATCACCAACCACCACCACCAACATCGTAGCCACTGCCGCCACCACCACCAGTACCGCCACCATTGCACCACTATCACCGCCACCGCCGCCACCAAGTCATCACAATAACTATCGCACCAGCCACTGCTGTCACCACCACCACCACCATCATCTCTACCGCCACCACCACATCATCATCCTCACCATTGTTGCAGCCATTGCCGTCACCACCACCACCACTACTGTCGTTGCCGCCACCACTGTCACCACCGCCACCTCTACGTCACAACCACTATCACTATCATCACCACCACCACCACTACCATCACCATCATCACCATTATCACTACCACCATCACCAACGACCACCATCATCATCGTAGCCACTGCCACCATCACCACGACGCCACCACTACTACCGTCATCGCCATTACCGCCACCACTACACCACTGCGATCGCCATCGCCGCCATCGCCGCCATCATGTCATCACCATCACCATCGTCGCAACCACTGCTGTCACCACCACAACCGTCACCATTACCATCGTCGCCACAGCCACCACCATTACCACTACCGCCGCCACCACCATGTCATCATCATCACCATTATCGCAGCACCACCACTATTGCCGCTGTCGCCGCCACTATGCCACCGCCATCGCCACTACCATGTCATCACCATCACCACCACTACTGCCACCACCCTCACCACCATCGTTGCGGCCACTGCTATCACCACCGCCACCACTACCATCACTGTCACCACCATTATCACTACCACCACCACCACCACCACTACCATCATCGTCGCTACCATGCCATCACCATTGCTACCACTACTGCCAGCGCTGCCACCACCATACGATCACCTCCACCACCACCACCACGACGCCACTACTGAAACCACCACCATCGCCACCATTACCACCGTCGCCGTCGCCACCGCCACCACCACCACCACACTATATGAAAAGGAAAGTGATGATCCGAAATTTTTTTATGCTTAATAGGAATCTTTTTTATTCTATTATTTGTTATGTTATCAAACACAATTCTCATTCTCAATATAAAAATAAAACATGTTATCAAACACTTTTTTTCTCAGAAATTGTTCCAAGGCACAGAAATAGAAAAGAATTTCAGAAGCAGTGCCAGGGAACCGAATGGTTGTCCTGCACACCCTTAATAAAACAAAGAAAGACACATTAGAAAAAAAAATCCACCTCCTCTCCCTCCTTTGTTTGACAACCACCATAGAAGAAAAGAGAAAAGTTTGAGAGAAATTTCCAAAATTGATAACTTGAGCTATAGTTGATGGATTTGTGTGATTCAAAAGCCAAAATCACTTGAGTTTTGAGTGGGGTTGAGTTTAGAGAGAGTTATTGTCCCCCAAATATTTCCAAACTTACATGAAGTGTGGTGTTTTTGGAGCTTTTCAACCAATGGATGCTTGGGAACTCACTCCTTTGTTCTAGTGTTGGTTGTGGTAAGATGTTATAGCCCTAGCCTTGTTTTCATGAAATTTCATATACCTAGGGTTGAATGAATAGTAAATTTCGAAATGTGCATGGAATATGTAGATAGAAGATGTTTTAGACATGGATGTAATTGTAGAATATGTGTAGAATGTTATAAGAAAAAAGGAAAACCAATAAACTTGATGGTTATGTCATTTTGAGAAAATGACCTAGAGATGGTTGAAAAACCTATGAAGATTGTGAGTAGAAATGGTTATGTAAGTGATAATTTTAATATGAGTTATGCAGTTTTAAGTTTGTAAATACATTGGTGTTAGAGAAACTTATTAGAAGCCTCAAATGTAGAGGCAAAGACTAAGAGTTAGTGAATTTCCCTAAGTGGACAAGTATATAATTAAGAAAAATAATATAGTCTAGCCAATGCCTTAGTATGTGTGTGTGGTAAAATGATAAATGATATATCTTGATTACCACTATCTCGCTTTAAGCCATAGGTTGCAATTTTGAGATAGCTTTTGGTTGTGACATGCAAGACAGAGCTTGGAACAAGGACGACATAGAGGTAAACTTCGGTCCTTGGGGTTAATCACCTTTGTGTTCCACCAAGTCCCTTCGGGGTAATGGTTTGTATGTCTGTGCATAGTAAAAGCATGGAATATTAGAAAGCATGTAGAGTTACGTTTCAGAATATGTATATTTATGATGATGTTATGTATGTTGAGATCTCTGACCAGTAGATATTGTATGTGATTGGTACCTTCCATGGGCATGGTAAATGATCTTAACAAGTGGGTATGGTAGATGACCTCTATGATTCAGAATGTATGGTCTTTCCATGGGTATGGTAGAATAACCTCCATGAGGGTAGCAACCTAAGAGACACAGGATCTCTTGAAAGGACTATATCAGTTAGAGACCAGACATGGGCATGGTAGAATGACCTTCATGGTTCCTCAGATATGATGTATACGTGTATGTTTAAATGAAAAGGAATTATAAGAATTAAATGTTATGTTATACCTGTACAGTAAGTGAACTATTAGGTGGAGTGACCTTCCAAGGCCTTTGGTTTACTGAAATTTGCATCTCACCCCTGTTGGGAATTTCATTTCAGGTACCATTTCAGTTGGTGAGGGCTTAGCAGTGGGCAAGCAGCCATAAAGTGCATGACTCTAGATGTTGTTTAGTTTGGGCATATTTTGTATAGCATGATGATTTAGCTCTCTTTATGTACTCATATGACACTATATGTATTTTGAACATCTTTGTTAGTTTTGTACATATGGGAAATTTAGAGATTTGATGATATGCAATTGGCATGATCCTTTATGTTGTATTTGAGTAGAGAGCTCATGCATGGGGGTTATGTATTTTGGACATTGTCATATATTTATATTTTGATATTCTCACATAGTATGTGATGGACGATATATTGGACATTTATTATATGGATGATGTATGTTAATATTCCATTGGGAATGTATGTTTGAGATGGAAAACAAAGAGCATATGAACATGTAACGTAAAGAGATAGAGGTATATGTTAAAGAAAGATTTTATGTATTATAGTTCAAGGAAATCAATGGGTATGAAATTGTTGGAGATATGTATATGATTGTGTATCAGATATGCTAGATGAGGTATACGTTGGCATGGAGCCATATACTGTATGAATCCATGTATGGATATTAGGTCCTTACATATAGATTGTTTTGTATTAGTTGGACTGGACTTTTTTGAATTTCAGGCCATTTATGAAGGTGGGATTTTATCCCTGAATTGTCCATATTATAGACGAATGTCGTCCGTTTTATTTTGACGAATGGGGAGATAAAATAAATTACGTTGCAATTTATAGGGAATATTATAAGAAAAAATTAGTTCACCTATTCATTTAGGTGTAATTGTTAGTGAGTCTTATACCAGGATAGTTTATTGGAACTACTTGGTTATTGATTTTAAGCGAATGTAATATGTTTTTCCGCTTTATGTATGGGTTGCAATCATGTACTTGAATTATTTATATCGGAACCAATGTTATGCAAAAGAAAAAAGAAAAAAGAAAATGTTATCTGCTTATTTTAATTGAATATCGTGATTGTAACTACACTTAATATCATAATTGGTGCTAATTACTCGATTCTAAAAAGGGTCGTTACACTTTAAACACAAAAGCACTAGAAATTAACTAATTACGGATAAGAAATTAAATTTGATATAATTAGAATTATTTGAACAATCTGCTCAACAATATTAGCAAATTGGGGGAGCAAGGACCTATCATAATAAGGAGGATCAAATGGAGACTCCCCTGAAATACAATCTTCAACGTATGTCATGATAGCACTCGTAGCCACATTCACGCCCTGGTAATTCCTGACCTCAGCCTTTGTTGAATGTACTCAACATCACTGAGGGTGCCCTCATTGTAACTGAAATGTGTTAAACATGCTTTGTAATGGTATCTTGCCTTAGGATATATAACACCCTCAAATTTCTAATAACTTTAAATTATTCTTATAACAACAGCAGAATTTGTCAAAATTCACATTTAACTATTTATTAGGATCTCATAAATATTACGGAAGCTAATCTAAAACCAATTTTGGGAAATATTACTGCCGCACCTGTAACAGGGACAAGTGCAAGCCTAACTTTATCATACTCTTATACCAAGACATAATCAATGTAAATATTTAAAACTTCAAAACATAAATCCAGAGTATAAGGTTTGTACAATTATTAAATCCTAAGCATAGAATTTATAATATTCAGGCCTAACTTGAAATGGCTGAGACATTATCCTTACTGCCCACTGTTATTCCCAACCTTTGAAACCTACTTCACTGAAGGTCTCTGCTCCCCCGAAGGATCATTGCAGCACACAAACACAAATAATTAGCAAAAAGCTGGTAATCCCAATCCAAATCACAATAAAGATAATCATAACTCAAAAACTCATCATAATCAAAATATGTCATTTCCATGATTAATCTTATTTAGCTCATTTAATGGGAAGAGAACCATTAGACCCGAAAAACCCTGTTGTCAATCTACCCATGTAACCTAGGAAATCTTGTTGTCAGCGACGTATAATCAAATTGGCCATCAAAAACATCAAATCCTAGTGTACACACATCTTCCCAAAGTTGCTACTAGTAACCCAGAAAACCTTGTTGCCAGATACCACTTTGGGAAGAATGGATAAAATCATTTTCACATCATATAACATTTTCACATCATATAACATCGAAGGCATAAAGCCCAAAGTTTGTGTTAATCACTTTTAGGAGGTGTAACACCCCGTATACATCCGGGTTTGTTATCATATTACGGTATTAAGCGCAGCTCAATTAAATGTGGAAGCTAACTTTTTCTTTTCAATTATGACGTCATTAATATTAACCAAGTTGATTACTTAATCCATTTTCAAAATACTGTATGTATGTAAATTGCAATAAAAGCTAACTACACTGAATAACCTCATATATAGGTGCGTATCTAAATCACGGATCTGCAACACGTAGTCCGGACATTATCCTAATACATTATACAACTCAAATCTAAGTAACAAAGCATAATCAATGTGGCATGGACAATCCCCATGCTCACCAAATAAGGCAACAAATTCCAACAGAGTATCATCTCAAATAACAATATAATGACAATGAAACATAAATCAGCATCCAAGCAGATCAGCATAAACATGCATACATCAGTCAACTAAGCTCCGGCCTCCTGCCGCCCGAGGTATCAACCCCCGAGGTACCTGAAACTGAAAATGTGCCCCAAACGTAGGGTGAGATTTCTTCCCCAAGCTCACTTACAAGTATAAATATAAGTTCGAAAACAATAATTACAATGCATGTTCATGTTAAGGCATTTAACTCATGACAACATATTTCTTGCTCAACGAGCCAAGTACCACAACTCATTATTCATGTGATGTATGCAAATGTGGTTCGACTGGCCAGGGAACAGGATAGGGTTTATGCACGTCTGCGACCTATCTAAACCTAAGGGTCGCAGCCTTATGCCTTACACACCATGGTCGCAGCCTGATCGTGTAAGTAATCAACATCACATTCATACATTATATCAACAGTTGAATTAACATATGTCAAGCATATATCAGTGCATATTTCATCTTTCATAAAAACATACATGCATATAAATCACCCTCCCATGGAGGTCGGTGGAACAAGCAACAGATCAATCCGAGGACCAGAAGCTTACCTGTCACGCTAAACCCTCCCTCACGACTCGGTGTCCAAAGGGTCACAAGTAATAAAAGTGTCCAGCAAGGTCACAGATCTGTTTTCATAACATTCATATTATCAATAAACATATCATAGTTTTTCAGATTTAAAATGAACATTATTTATTTTTTGTTTCGCTTACTGCGGGCTATTTCCGAAGCCACAAGCACTAAATTGTCTTAACCATTCTCAAGTCTGCAATTTCATCTCATTACAAAATATTCTAAGATTTTACTATGTTAAACTATACATTTTAAGGTTTCCAACGATGTATTTTATGTCTCAATTGGAGTTGTATAACTCTGGTTATGTTTCTCGCAAAGTGACTGCTGCAAACTGAATTTCCAGCAACCAATTCTCGACTTCAAACTAACACTGCGACCAGTCCACTTATCCAATGACTATGCAATTTTACAGGATTGTATCCCTATGTGTTAGCTTCACATAGGTTCAAACCTAACTAAATTTAGAGCTCTGTAGCTCGATATATCTCAATTTTACTAAACTAGGTCGTTGTTGTCACATTTGCACTAGGTAATTGATTACTCAACATGGTAACCGATTACCAAAACAGAGTAATCGATTACTGCACATGGTAACCGATTATCAAAAACAGGGTAATCGATCACTGCACATGGTAAACAATTACCACAAACAGGGTAATCGATTACTGCACATGGAAACCGATTACCAACGAAGGGTAATCGATTACCACGCGGACAGAACAGAATTCTACAGAATTTTTCTGCATAATTCGAGACCAAAATGCTTCCCAAGGTTCAAGGTTCGGTTTTTCATTAAAACAGATATTCAAAAGCATTAAACATGCATAGATTAACAACTTTTAACTTGATTAATCAAAGTTCCCTCATTTAGTGACTTAAACAAGCTAAAATCATGGATTTCAAGAGGAATGATCATGGTATACCTACGGGGCCTCAAACACAGCAGAACAATGTGCTCTTGGAGATCTCAAATCTGTCCCAAGAAGTCAGATTACACAAGCCACGAAATGGTGACCAAAGCTTGGTCCTTTCTCTACCAAAATGGCACCTTGAAGCTTAAAATGCCAAGTAAATGGTCTCCTCCCCAAGAACTCATAACACAGCCCTCACACACTCAAGAAAAGAGGCTACCAAACTCAGAAATGCCAAGACTTTCACCCTTCCAAGGCTAGAGCACACTCATACAAGGAACTTTTGTGAAAAGGCAAGAGAAAATATGGTCTCTTAGAGCTTCAATCGAGGGAAGAAGGTGGAGGAAGGTGGCTGCCACCCAAGAACTCATAAAAACAACGTAGAGGGGTGGGAATTCTTACCTAGGGCCTTGTGCCCATGTATTTATAGATGCACTTAAGTTTAATCCCACTGCATTAGGACCAATAGCTACGCTTATCATTTTAATCTCAAACTTCATATTCTGAACCTAGCCATTATATTAAGATTTGTCATATTTTTATTTTAATTTTTCGCAATATTTTTCCGATACGCATTTTCACGCAGTCGGTTTTAGTTCTGACATCAATTCTCAATATTTTGACTTCAAACTTGACATATCAGTCTTATATATTATTCAAGGAATATTTATGCACTCAATATAATTTTTCGAGATACTTCATCGGTACGCACTTATACCGTGAAGCAGAATCGGTATCTGCACTTTTCGTCAGAAAAGCGACTTTCAACATTATTAATCACTTACTCTAATTATTTGAGCTCTCTCATAATGATTCAATGTTAATTATGCAATTTATCTCTTAATTCATAAGTTAATTAATTAAATTAATTAAATTCCTAATTTAACGGTGCAGGTTCTTACAGGAGGTATTGTAACACCCCGTGTATACCCGGTTTGTTAACATATCATCGTATTAAGCTGCGCTTAATTAAAAATGCGAAATATCTTTTTCTTTTCAATTATGACGTCATTATACTTAGCCAAGTTGATTACTTAATCAATTACTTAATCAATTTCATAAAATATCGCATGTATGTAAATGCAAATAAACATCTAACTGAAATACCTCATAACATATATATAAAGTGAGTATCTATGTCACGGATCCACTACATGTAGTTCGGACAATAATCCTGATACATTAATACAACTCCAACATTAAACAAGACATAATCAAATCTATGTGGCATGGACAATCCCCATGCTCACCAAATCAACAGCATAACCAACAGAGTCTCAACATAGAAATCCATAAACTGAAGCTAAAAGCATAAGACAGTAAATAGGATCAAACATCTAATCATAACAGCATATCAGCATAAGCAGCATAAACATGTAACATTTATCAGCTAAGCTCTTGCCTCCTGCCACTAGAGGTCTCAACCCCCGCATTACCTGAACCTGAAATAAGCATTCCCCAAACGTGGGGTGAGATCTCTAAACCAGAAATCTCAGTAAGACAAGGGGTCCTCAAGGATCTTCCACCCCAAGCTCACTTACATGTGCAATATAAGTTCCAAAATCAGTAATTCAATATAAGTTCCAAAACTCAATGCGGTGCAACAGATATTCATGCCATGTGTGTATAACTATTCTACTGGCTAGAGAAATGCAGGAATACGTCTATTACCTACAGATAGTACAAGGAACACCGCTTGCACCTCACCCACAGCCTCACCATATTGTATGTACTACATACTCAGGCTTACTGTATAGGTGGAATACCACATGCATATCGTAAAGGCACTAGCATATAACAGCTCAAAAGCATTTCCAAAACATCAAAAGCATGTAACACAGCATGCATATAACCATACCCCCATGGGACATGGTGGAACCACAACATGGCTAAACCGAGGACACGAAAGCTTACCTTGCAAGCTAGCTATCCCAGCCAAGAGTCCACACAGCTCAAGTCCAACACACAGCAGATCACAATCTGATTAGGACCAGCAAGCATAACAACACTCATAGCTCATAAGCATAAACATAAAGACTATGTTTTCCTCTTACGATTTATGTCTTAAGGCTTCACACAAAGCCATAAACCCTTAATTACTTGATTCTGACTTAGTTCAATTAAAACAGAAGTTCAAATTCATCAATCTAGGGTCCACAAACCCCCAATAGCCTACTGTATTAACAGCGCAGCTACTGTTCTTCGAAATCCTAGAATATTCGGATATATGTCGGGGGAATATCTGGATATCAATATCCGGATATCCATATCCCCATATCCGGATATCAATATCCGGATACCCATATCCGGATATCAATATCTGAATATTCACAACAAAATATCCGGATATTTCGCGACAGAACCCAGATTCTGCATTTCGCGAAAATCCAAACCAAAGGTCCAACTTTTACCGATTACAGAAGCTTAAACATGTATTTCTAAGGGTGTTAAGAATTACCGAACGTTAGGTTATCATCTTAAGCTCATTACATTCATCAAAGTTCCATTTTTAACCAAAAACTCATGATCAAAGGTTGAGTATGCATACTAAGCTTCTCAAAACAGAAAATGGCAGGGAAAAGAAGCTCCCTACACCACTCCACTGTGCAGCAACCAACGACCACAAAAATGCACAACAAGAAGACTCTTTTCTTCACAAAGGTGGCACTTTGAAGCTCAAAATACCAACCCTAAGCTCCCACACGCCAACTCTCAAAGTCAGCACCTCCTCACCCTCAACCAGGGGATACAACTCAGCAAGGGAGTCACTCACAATCTTACAAGACCAACCCACCCAAGGTAATGGTGTTTAGAGATGAAGAGATGGAGCAAAGGTGAAAACTTGGCTCAAGTAATGGGGGAGAAGACCAATGGAACAGTATTCTTGTCAGCCACCCTCAACAAGTCACGTAGGAAATCTGAGTGTCTAGGGTTTTGTGCCTTAATAAGCCTATATATAGTCACTTAAGCATTTAACACACAATATTAACTTTAATTGCTACGCTTAGCATTTTAATCCCAAACTTCGGATTCTTAACCTACTCAATTTTACAAGAATTATCATATTTTTCTTATATTTTTCGGAGCACCTTTCCGGTACGCGTTTTTCATAGCCAGTATCAGTTTCTGGCACCAGTTCTCATTATTTGAACTTGAAACTCGTTTTACAAGTCCTATATATTATTCTAGGAATTATCATGCACTTATTATAATTTTACGAGATACTTTATTGGTATGCATTTATACCGACTAGCGGAACCGGTATCTGCACTTTTCTTCCGAAAAGCGACTTTCAGCATTCTTAATCACTTACTATAATTATTAGAGCCTCATAATAATTATTAGAGTCAATTAGGGAATTATTTCCTAATCTCATATATAATTAATTAATTTCCTTAATTAACGGTGCGGGTTCTTACATTCACCCCACATTTTTAGGATTTTGTCCTCAAGATCAGAAGCATACCTGTCTCGAAACTCGGGGTACTGCTGGAGAAGCTCGTCCTCACGCTCCCAAGTACACTCCTCGGGAGTTCTTCCAGTCCACTGCACTTTGACCATCGGAATGATCTTGCTCCTCAGTTGTTTCTCGCCACGATCGTGAATTTTGAGTAGTCTGACGGGAGTTTGATTTTGATGAAAAACGAATTTCGTCGAAAACCTTATTTGACTTTATACATTTTAGATTCCTTTCGTCTTTGCACTTTGCTTTAGTCTTCTAGTACCATTTAGAACTTGTTGTCATGCCTTTATTGAGAGCATCCATGTTGAGTTATGTTGGTCCTTTGAAGATGCTTTGTTATCATCAAAACTTCAATATCATAGTCTTCATAATACATATGTTTCAACAATCTCCCCCTATCTTATAATGAGAAACACTTTATTGAGAAATGGGATTAGTAGTATGAGAAATCAAAATCAAACTCCCTCTAACAATATGTTCCCCCTTAATAAGGTACTTAGTGATAAAAAGTCAACAATTCCTATAAAAGTCAACATTTTCTTATCCTTTGCAAAACACTCAAGGAACATAAAGTAATGAAAATTTCTCAATTTTAACATATTTTTACCCCTTTGGGCAACATCAAAAAGTGCAAAAATATGAATACTTCTTAAGGCATCATAATGTCAACTCTTAGTCAAACTAACTTCATATTTTTCAATATTAAGTATTAAGATCATGAAGTATACATCAAAATGACTCAAAAACAGTAAAATTTCCAGAATTTCCAATAACTACATAAAAGTCATTCAATAACAAATATAATTGCAATAGCATCTCAAAGACATTTATTACTTCAATGGCATTAAAGTAGTGATTAGTAATCATCAAAACATGTATAAATAGTATCAAAAGTATTAAAATAAGGTATCATATTAGAATAAATAATATGATATAGGCCGGTCTATAGGCTTATAGGCCCGATATGTAAAAAGAAGCCTATGGCCTATTTTTTTAAAAGCCTACGCCTCCTCTATTTGACTATATGTAATCAGCTAAGGCTAGCCTGATATAGGCTAGATTGTAGGCCCCTGTAGGCTGACCTAACTTATTTACACCTCTAATCCTTTGTATTATTGCTGACTCATTCTTATCCATCGTATTTAATATTATGATACACATAAGGGTATTTACTATTTATTTTTTATTTTTTTATTAATTTTATCATTATAATTTCTCTTGGGTTATCACATTATCAATAGCACTATGCAATCAGCCAATTAATATAGTTGGTTGTGTTGATGACATTGGCACGAAGTACATAAATGGTATATTGGGCAAGGTTAATATGATTTGCACCAGTTGTTCCACCAGGCTTTGAGTTCAAAAGACTTTAAGAACTTGCCCACAATAAATAGCGAAAAATATTTCTTTTTTATTGCAGAAAAAAGAATTTATGTAACACTCACTCAAAAGTGAGTGCATCCACTAATTTTTTCTTCTTTTCTTTATTACGAGACACACTTACTTTTATATGTGTATGGCAGAATTATTATTTATGCATTAAAATCATTCATAAAAATAGTAATTCATCAATACATTTGTTTATTTAATAATTAACATTTTATATTTTTAAAAATATGATTAAGTAAAATTACTAATTTATAAAAATGTCGACAACTAAAAAAAAGGAGGAATGTTATCTCCTGCCAAACTAAAAATTATACAATATTGTTTGTTTTTCTGGGGTCTTGCCCTTTTATTGTACCAAAAGAAAGAAAAAAATTACAATACGGAAGGAGAAGAAGATGGGCCAAAAAAATTTGAGTTGAAGCCCAAGATTCATTAGTTTTTGAACGGATTCATAGCCCGTGTTTCAAATGCTTCCAAGTTCCAACAAAGGAAGCACCATCCACAATTGCATTTGCTTCAGTGGTGATGAGTTGGAAGAGTTCGCCCCTCATCTTTCCATTTACAAAAAATTTCATCCACCATTTTTTTTCTTTTGCTTTGAACATTCTTGTAAGTGGAACATTTCCACCGTGAAAGGGATGTAAAGTCGAGCTCTCCTCTGCTTGTTATATATATACAATAAATTAAAAAAAAGAATAAAATGAAGATATAAAAAAGACCAAACTTGTATAAATAAAAAGAATAAACAAACCACGAACAAAAAAAATAAAAGAAAATGTATTAGAAATTCCATTTCATTTTTATTTTATTTTTATCATAATTTTTTCTTTTTTTTTGTCTCCAATATATATAAATATATATATATATATATATATATATATATATATAGAAATTTTTTGTCACTGTTGTGATTTTTAATATATTTGATCTTATTTTTCTTCTATTATTTTGTTGTTATTCTATTTTTTAATATTTTTATTTTTATTTAGACACATAACACATTTAATTTTTTTTGCTATTTTTTTATTTTAGTCTTTTATTAAGTGTTATAAGTTTTCATAACATTTGGTCTTATTTTTCTTTTTCTTTATCACTTTATTTTCTTCTTCTAAGAAAGGTAGAGTAGGCATACTTAGTTAATTTTCTAACAATCTTAAGGAGGAATGTGGATAAAAAAATCACATGAGTTTAAGTGATTAAAAAAAAGAAGATGTGTAAGTGATTAAAAGCAATAGCTCGGGGGGGGGGGGGGGGGGGGGGGGGTTGTTTGAACTTTTCCCTAATAACAAACACATTTCCAAATTTTAAAATATTTTCATAAATATTAATTTAATGTGCTTACATAGATGTGATGAAAAGGTTGACTAAACAATTAATAATAATTATTTAGAAGGAAAGGTTATATTTACAAACTTTTTTGTTTAAAAACTATATTATGTCATACCCCTAAGATACTTTTGAGTGAAGTCTTAAGAGTAAGAAATAGTATAGATAGTTTGTAAAAAAAAAAAAAAAGTTTACTATATTATAACCCTCTTCTTATTTAGAAGGTTACTAAATTATTTTGACAGCAATATTTTGCCTAGTCACCAAATAATAATTATCAATTTTAATTTTTTTATTATGTTTGAACAAAGTTTTAAGAACTCATTTTTGAAAATTATTACACCATAAATAAGTGTTTTAATTTCAATCTATTGTCTAATATATTATATAAAACAAGGTTTATAACTTCAAGTTTCAAATAACAAACACATTTCGAAATTTTAAAATATTTTCATAAAATATTAATTTAATGTGCTTACATAGATATGATGGAAAGGTTAACTAAACAATTAATAATAATTATTTAGAGGGAAAGGTTATATCTGTAAACTTTTATGTTTACAAATTATATTATGTCTTACCGGTAAAATACTTTTGAGCTCTGATGCACGGACACTGACACGGGACACGGGATATGACACGACACGCCGACACGTTAATTCTAAAAAATGGCATATTTTGACACGTTGGGACACATTTTGATATTAAATAATATTTTTAATATATATAATATAATTTATATTTAATAGATATAACACGTTAATTCTAAAATATTTTCATACATTTAATATGCTTACAAAGGAGATGATGCAAAGGTTGAATAAATAAATAATGATTATTATTTGAAAGATTAATAAATTGTTTTGACAGTAATGTTTTGTCTAGTTAAATCACCAAACAACAATTTCATATTTCATTTATTTTATTATGCTTGAATATATTTTTCAGAACATATTTTAAAATTTTAATTTTTTAATATTATATAAAACAGGCTTCATAACTTCAATGGCACTACGCATTACGAATATTTGTTCAGCTTTTTTGATATGCTATTTCTCTCAAAATTTTGTATTATTTAAGTTACAAGAATCAATTAAAGTCACCAATTCATATTTGACCTGTAAGAATTAATTCATATTTATTTAAATTACCATAATCAATTACTATTACAACATAATCGAAAAGTTATTACACCAAATAAGATCCTCAAGATTATTACTTACATATAACATATATATTCCCTTAATTTGAAACTCTTACACCAAAAAATTAGATCGTCAAAATTATTACTTATAACATATTCCCTTAATTTGAAACGCGTGAAGTACTTTTTTTTGGTGAAAAACTAATTATGTACTTTAAATCTATATTAAAAGGTTTGAATTGAATGTATCAAAGCAATGTAAGACTACCATAAGAAGACAAGGATGGCTTTAGTCTTGATAACTTTTACAATGGACCTTTTTGCTTCAATAAATTATAGTTGCATCTTCTATCTATAAGGTATGTGTTTGACTGTATGGAAATATCCATATGTTTCCTATAAATTTATATGTACTAATTATATCTACTTTCTACATCTTTTGCAAGATTTGGTTTCCGTAGATACTCAAATCCTTGTCGGTATAAAGTAAATATAAGGTTGTTTACCGAGAAAAAAAAAAGTAAATATAAAGAACATGGGACATGCAATTTGATACTTTCCAAATGTGAAGGTGTTATATGTCATGCTTGCACATGCCAAAATAGCAAAGCAAGATCGAGACAACAATATCAAATGAGTTTCGTTACAAGAAAATTACTAACACTACTAGAAAAGTCTCAATTTTTTATGGAAATTTTCGACGCAAATTATTCCGTTGAAATTAACTACGGAAATTTCGACAAAAAACATATTCCGTTCATGTTTTTGACAGAAATTATATTTTGTCGAAACTTTTTGACAAGAAACAGATTCCATCGAAAATATTTAAAAATATATATGTGAAAAGAAATTGTATTTAAGAATTTTTCGATGAAAAACGAATTTCGTCGAAAACCTTATTTGACTTTATACATTTTAGATTCCTTTCGTCTTTGCACTTTGCTTTAGTCTTCTAATACCATTTAGAACTTGTTGTCATGCCTTTATTGAGAGCATCCATGTTGAGTTATGTTGGTCCTTTGAAGATGCTTTGTTATCATCAAAACTTCAATATCATAGTCTTCATAATACATATGTTTCAACAATCTCCCCTTATCTTATAATGAGAAACACTTTATTGAGAAATGGGATTAGTAGTATGAGAAATCAAAATCAAACTCCCTCTAACAATATGTTCCCCCTTAATAAGGTACTTGGTGATAAAAAGTCAACAATTCCTATAAAAGTCAACATTTTCTTATCCTTTGAAAAACACTCAAGGAACATAAAGTAATGAAAATTTCTCAATTTTAACATATTTTTTTCCCTTTTGGCAACATCAAAAAGTGCTAAAATATGAATACTTCTTAAGGCATCATAAAGTCAACTCTTAGTCAAACTAACTTCATATTTTTCAATATTAAGTATTAAGATCATGAAGTATACATCAAAATGACTCAAAAACAGTAAAATTTCCAGAATTTCCAATAACTACATAAAAGTCATTCAATAACAAATATAATTGCAATAGCCTCTCAAAGACATTTATTACTTCAATGGCATTAAAGTAGTGATTAGTAATCATCAAAACATGTATAAATAGTATCAAAAGTATTAAAATAAGGTATCATATTAGAATAAATAATATGATATAGGCCGGCCTATAGGCTTATAGGCCCGATATGTAAAAAGAAGCCTATGGCCTATTTTTTTAAAAGCCTACGCCTCCTCTATTTGACTATATGTAATCAGCTAAGGCTAGCCTGATATAGTCTAGATTGTAGGCCCCTGTAGGCCGACCTAACTTATTTACACCTCTAATCCTTTGTATTATTTCTGACTCATTCTTATCCATCGTATTTAATATTATGATACACATAAGGGTATTTACTATTTATTTTTTATTTTTTTATTAATTTTATCATTATAATTTCTCTTGGGTTATCACATTATCAATAGCACTATGCAATCAGCCAATTAATATAGTTGGTTGTGTTGATGACATTGGCACGAAGTACATAAATGGTATATTGGGCAACCACCAGGCTTTGAGTTCAAAAGACTTTAAGAACTTGCCCACAATAAATAGCGAAAAATATTTCTTTTTTATTGCAGAAAAAAGAATTTATGTAACACTCACTCAAAAGTGAGTGCATCCACTAATTTTTTCTTCTTTTCTTTATTACGAGACACACTTACTTTTATATGTGTATGGCAGAATTATTATTTATGCATTAAAATCATTCATAAAAATAGTAATTCATCAATACATTTGTTTATTTAATAATTAACATTTTATATTTTTAAAAATATGATTAAGTAAAATTACTAATTTATAAAAATGTTCACAACTAAAAAAAAGGAGGAATGCTATCTCCTGCCAAACTAAAAATTATACAATATTGTTTGTTTTTCTGGGGGCTTGTCCTTTTATTGTACCAAAAAAAAAAAAATTACAATACGGAAGGAGAAGAAGATGGGCCAAAAAAATTTGAGTTGAAGCCCAAGATTCATTAGTTTTTGAACGGATTCATAGCCCGTGTTTCAAATGCTTCCAAGTTCCAACAAAGGAAGCACCATCCACAATTGCATTTGCTTCAGTGGTGATGAGTTGGAAGAGTTCGCCCCTCATCTTTCCATTTACAAAAAATTTCATCCACCATTTTTTTTCTTTTGCTTTGAACATTCTTGTAAGTGGAACATTTCCACCGTGAAAGGGATGTAAAGTCGAGCTCTCCTCTGCTTGTTATATATATATAATAAATTAAAAAAAAAGAATAAAATGGAGATATAAAAAAGACCAAACTTGTATAAATAAAAAGAATAAACAAACCAAGAACAAAAAAAATAAAAAAATAAAATAAAAGAAAATGTATTAGAAATTCCATATCTTTTTTATTTTATTTTTATCATAAATTTTTCTTTTTTTTGTCTCCAATATATATATATATATATATATATATATATATATAGAAATTTTTTGTCACTGTTGTGATTTTTAATATATTTGATCTTATTTTTCTTCTATTATTTTGTTGTTATTCTATTTTTTAATATTTTTATTTTTATTTAGACACATAACACATTTAATTTTTTTTTTATAAAATATTAATTTAATGTGCTTACATAGATATGATGGAAATGTTAACTAAACAATTAATTATTATTATTTAGAGGGAAAGGTTATATCTGTAAACTTTTATGTTTACAAATTATATTATGTCTTACCGGTAAGATACTTTTCAGCTCTGATGCACGGACACTGACACGGGACACGGGACATTACACGACACGCCTACACGTTAACTCTAAAAAATGGCATATTTTGACACGTTAGGACACATTTTGATATTAAATAATATTTTTAATGAATATAATATAATTTATATTTAATAGATATAACAGTCCATAATAAGTCATATAACCAATCAAATATTCAAATTTCATAATGTAAATATAAACAAAAATAATTTTTCGTACCTTGTTAATTTTTCATGTCAAATTTCATAACAGAAAAAAATTGATTTATAAATGATTTTTTTTTATTTTTAGTTAATAAAATAAAATTAAAACTAAAAAAAAACGTGTCCGAGCGTTGACCACGTGTCGAAAAAACGTGTCGAAGCGTGTCGGAGAGCTGACCACGTGTTCTCAAATATTGATCGCGTGTCGCACACAATTCACAAAAAAATTGTGAGTCCGTGTTTCAGAGCTTTTAAGTGAAGTCTTAAACTAGTTTGTTAAAAAAAAAAAAAAGTTTACTATATTATAACCCTCCGCTTATTTAGAAGGTTACTAAATTATTTTGATAGCAATATTTTGTCTAGTTAAATCACCAAATAATAAGTATCGATTTTAATTTTTTTTTATTATGTTTGAACAAAGTTTTTAGAAACTCATTTTTGAAAATTATTACACCATAAATAAGTGTTCTAATTTCAATCTATTGTCTAATATATTATATAAAACAAGGTTTATTACTTCAAGTTTCAAATAACAAACACATTTCCAAATTTTAAAATATTTTCATAAAATATTAATTTAATGTGCTTACATAGATATGATGGAAAGGTTGACTAAACAATTAACAATTATTATTTACGGGGAAAAGTTATATTTAAAAAAAAATTTGTTTACAAACTATACTATGCCATACTAGTAAGATACTTTTGAGTGAAGTCTTAACAGTAAGACATAGTATAGCTAGTTTGTTGAAACAAAAAGAGTAAATATCCTGCAAATTTCACGATACCCGTTTTAGTCCCTAGCAAATAAAAAGGCCCATTGTGGTCCCTAAGAAATTTAAAATGGACTCATTTAGTTAAAATCGTGGTCCCTCTCAAATTTGAAAAAGACCCATATTAGTCCCTAAAAGGACTAAAATGGGTCCATTTTGAATTTCTTAGAGACCACGGTGGGCCTTTTTATTTCCTAGGGACTAAAGCAGGCATCGAGAAATTTGCTGAGAACCAAAAACGGTATTTACTCAAAAAAAAAAAAGTTTACTATATTATAACCCTCCCATTATTTAGAAGGTTACTAAATTATTTTGACAGTAGTATTTTTTCTAGTTAAATCACCAAATAATAATTATCGATTTTAATTTTTTTATTATCTTTAAAAAAAAAATTTAGAACTCATTTTTGAAAATTATTGCTTCAAAAATAATTGTTTTAATTTCAATCTATTGTCTAATATATTATATAAAACAAGGTTTATAACTTTCAAGTTTCAAATAACAAACACATTTCCAAATTTTAAAATATTTTCATAAAATATTAATTTAACGTGCTCACATAGATACGAGGGACATGTTGACTAAACAATTAATAATTATTAATTATAGGGAAAGGTTATATTTATAAACTTTTTTGCTTACAAATTATACTATGTCTTATCGGTAAGATACTTTTGAGTGAAGTCTTAACAGTAAGACATAGTATAACTAGTTTGTTGAAAAAAAAAAGTTTACTATATTATAACCCTCCTCTTATTTAGAAGGTTACTAAATTATTTTGACAGCAATATTTTGTCTAGTTAAATCACCAAATAATAATTATCGATTTTAATTTTTTTTATTATGTTTGAACAAAGTTTTTAGAACTCATTTTTGAAAATTATTACACCATAAATAAGTGTTTTAATTTCAATCTATTGTCTAATATATTATATAAAACAAGGTTTATAACTTCAAGTTTCAAATAACAAACACATTTCCAAATTTTAAAATATCTTCATAAAATACTAATTTAATGTGCCTACATAGATATGATGGAAAGGTTGACTAAACAATTAATAATTATTAGTTAGAGGAAAAGGTTATATTTACAAAAAAAATTTGTTTACAAATTATACTATGTCTTACCGGTAAGATACTTTTGAGTGAAGTTTCAACAGTAAGACATAATATAGCTAATTTGTAAAAAAAAAAAAAAAAAGTTTACTATATTATAACCCTCCTCTTATTTAGAAGGTTACTAAATTATTTTGACAGCAATATTTTGTCTAGTTAAATCTCCAAATAATAATTATCGATTTTAATTTTTTTTATTATGTTTGAACAAAGTTTTTAGAACTCATTTTTGAAAATTATTACACCATAAATAAGTGTTTTAATTTCAATCTATTGTCTAATATATTATATAAAACAAGGTTTATAACTTCAAGTTTCAAATAACAAACACATTTCCAAATTTTAAAATATCTTCATAAAATATTAATTTAATGTGCTTACATAGATATGATGGAAAGGTTGACTAAACAATTAATAATTATTAATTAGAGGAAAAGGTTATATTTACAAATTTTTTTGTTTACAAATTATACTATGTCTTACCGGTAAGATACTTTTGAGTGAAGTCTTAACAGTAAGACATAGTATAGCTAATTTGTAAAAAAAAAAAAAAAAATTTACTTTATAACCCAGCTCTTATTTAGAAGGTTACTAAATTATTTTGACAGCAATATTATGTCTAGTTAAATCACCAAATAATAATTATCGATTTTAATTTTTTTTATTATGTTTGAACAAAGTTTTGAAAATTATTACACCGTAAATAAGTGTTTTAATTTCAATCCAGTGTCTAATATATTATATAAAACAAGGTTTATAACTTCAAGTTTCAAATAACAAACACATTTCCAAATTTTAAAATATCTTCGTAAAATATTAATTTAATGTGCTTACATAGACATGATGGAAAGGTTGACTAAACAATTAATAATTATTATTTAGAGGAAAATGTTATATTTACAAACTTTTTTGTTTACAAATTATACTATGTCTTACCGGTAAGATACTTTTGAGTGAAGTCTTAACAGTAAGACATAGTATAGCTAGTTTGTAAAAAAAAAAAAAAAAAAAAAAAGTTTACTATATTATAACCCTCCTCTTATTTAGAAGGTTACTAAATTATTTTGACAGCAATATTTTGTCTAGTTAAATCACCAAATAATAATTATCGATTTTAATTTTTTTATTATGTTTGAACAAAGTTTTTAGAACTCATTTTTGAAAATTATTACACCATAAGTAAGTGTTTTAATTTATATCTATTGTCAAAGGATCTTATCCCTTATACAAAACAAGGTTTATAACTTCAAGTTTCTTGTCACCATCTCAATCGATTTTTTCCCTAACAAGCTTATACGATAAGTCACTTCTCATTGTTTTCCAACATGTAACACTTAATTAGAAGCAATTATGTATTAAATATCACCTAAATGATATTAAGATAAAGAAACAAATTAATTTTTGTTTATGTATTTTAATATAATTACATATGGTACTAACTGTTGAGAACTATGGAAAAAATCCAAGTTTAAAGGAAATTGAGATGCATCCTCCGATGTGTTAATTTCACATTATCATGTCAAAATTTCTCAATCAATGATCCTTGATGGTATTAATTGTTGATTTTGTTATTATTAACCATTGGCATATGTGAAAACAGAAAAATATTTCTGCAGTTAATGCAGATAAGTTATCTGTATTTACTTTCAAAATGATGTCGTTTTGGGATTGAAAGTTTAGAAAATTATAATTATAAAGACTATAATAACCCTGAAATAAATTAAAATTACAAAACACCATGATTTTTGACCCAAAACGACATCGTATTGAGTTTACTGCAGATAAACTTATCTGCAGTAACTGCAGAAAAGCGAATCCATGTGAAAAATTAGGTACTAGCTACTAGCATTTTAAAACATACTGAGTAATTCCATCCACTTTTTTCAAATCAATGAAATTATAACACTATAAGAAATGAGAAGAAAAATAGCATAGTCGGTTATAAAGTTACTTACCAAATAAAAAACTCTTTAAATAAGTGGAGTCCACAATAGAGTTAAAGACTTATTATCAAATGAAAAGAAGTAATTATTTCATTTATTACAAGGTTACCCAAACACTAGCTTCAAACATACAAGCACTAAAAATTAACTAATTACGAATTAGAAAATTTGACAAAATAAGAATTATTTGAGCAATCTGCTTGACAACATCAGCATATTTAGGGAGCATCGACGGATCGTGATAAGAAGGATTAGATGGTGACTCCCCCGAAATACAATCTTCAACATCTGTCATCACAGCACTTGCAGCCACATTCACGCCATTGTAATCTCCTGACCTTAAACATTTTTGAGTGTTTTCAACATCACCGAGAGCGCCCTCATTGTAACTGAAATGTGTTAAACATGATTTGTAATGGTTTATTGCCTTACGATCAGTACCACTATGTGCAATCAGCAAATTGATATATTTAATTGTGATGGTGACATTGGCACGAAGTACACCAATGGTATACTGAGCAAGGTCAATGAGAGTTGCATGAGTTGCTCCACCAGGCTTTGAGTTTAAAAGACTTAAACAAAATGAAGGGTTTTTTGCTTGTTTGCAAATGGCATTCACTTCCACAACTTTATTGGATGACCCAACAAATAAAAGGAATACAAGCACAAAAAAAGAGATCAAACAAGATCTAACAGAGAAATAAATCATTATGTCGTTGCCTTTGTTTCTCCTTCCTTTCTTCCTAGCTTGGTTTGGTGTATTCAAGTATTAGAATAGTTTTTATAGTTCCCAATATTGTGCATAGATGCATACAGGATATTTTCATAAGATATTCTTTAATGCATTTATTATGTTCAAATCTACAAGTTTAATATTTTAAGGGTTTTATAATTCTCATTTAAGATGAGAATTATAATTTTCCTACACACCCTTCGATTTCCGTGCTGACATGGATCCTATATATAATTTTTTCTAACACATGGGTCCCACATGCTTTTTATCTCTACAACATGAGATTTCAATTCTTCTTCAACATGAGAATTATAAAACCCATATTTTAATCATGGATTCATTTTTTCTACAGTTACGACTGCAGATAAGTTATCTGTAATAAATCCAATACGACATTGTTTTGGGGCAGAAATTATGGTGTTTTGTAATTTTAATTTATTTCAGAGTTATTATAATCTTTATAATTATAATTTTTTAATATTTCAATTCCAAAATAACGTCATTTTGAGAATAAATGCAGATAATTTTTCTGTATTTGTACAGATAATAAGTTCTCTTTTGTTTGAAAGGTTTACTCATCTAGATAAGAGTCAACTTGTGAACTTGACCATAATAAATACATTTAATAATTAATGCAAATATATTTAAAATTTTAAAAATTAATATATTCATAAAAAAATAGTCATATTGTACTTTTCAAAAGGCTCCCTGAGCTGTTAAATATTAAATTAAGCAGCATTTAATTACAGGTGAAGCATATTCAATGTTTTTTTTTTATTTTAATGGTATTAAATATTTATTACAATAAATAAAGAAAAAAATTCAAATACAATTTTAATAAATAAGAAACGGTAAAGTTTATGTTTCATGGTGCAATAATTTTACTTTACTAATAAAATTTAAAAAAATGAAAAGATGACCAAAACAAAAAACGGATTCATAAGAGTCAACTTTTGAACTTGACCATAATAAATACATTTAATAATTAATGCAAATATATTTCAAAGTTTAAAAATTAATATATTCATAAAAAATAGTCATATTGTACTTTTCAAAAGGCTCCCTGAGCTATTAAATATTAAATTAAGCATAATTTAATTACAGGTGAAGCAGATTCAATGTATTTTTTATTTTAATGGTATTAAATATTTATTACAATAAATAAAGAAAAAAATTCAAATACAAATTTAATAAATAAGAAACGGTAAAGTTTATGTTTCATGGTGCAATAATTTTACTTTACTAATAAAATTTAAAAAAGTGAAAAGATGACCAAAACAAAAACGGATTCATAAGAGTCAACTTTTGAACTTGACCATAATAAATACATTTAATAATTAATGAAAAATATATTTAAAAGTTTAAAAATTAATATATTCATAAAAAATAGTCATATTGTACTTTTCAAAAGGCTCCCTGAGCTGTTAAATATTAAATTAAGCAGCATTTAATTACAGGTGAAGCATATTCAATGTGTTTTTTATTTTAATGGTATTAAATATTTATTACAATAAATAAAGAAAAAAATTCAAATACAATTTTAATAAATAAGAAACGGTAAAGTTTATGTTTCATGGTGCAATAATTTTACTTTACTAATAAAATTTAAAAAAATGAAAAGATGACCAAAACAAAAACGGATTCATTTTTTATACATACAAATTAAGGATAAAAGTAACACATTTGTAACGAAAACTTCATAAAATATTTTCATACATTTAATATGCTTACAAAGGAGATGATGCAAAGGTTGAATAAATAAATAATGATTATTATTTGAAAGATTAATAAATTGTTTTGACAGTAATGTTTTATTTAGTTAAATCACCAAACCACAATTTCATATTTCATTTATTTTATTATGCTTGAATATATTTGTCAGAACATATTTTAAAATTTTAATTTTTAATATTATATAAAACATGCTTGATAACTTCAATGACACTACGCATTACCAATATTTGTTCAGCTTTTTGATATGCTATTTCTATCGAAATTTTGTATTATTTAAGTTACAAGAATCAATTAAAGTCACCAATTCATATTTGACCTTTAAGAATTTATTCATATTTATTTAAATTACCATAATCAATTACTATATATTACAACATAATCGAAAAGTTATTACACCAAATAAGATCCTCAAGATTATTACTTACATATAACATATATATTCCCGTAATTTGAAACTCTTACACCGAATAATTAGATCCTCACAATTATTACTTATAACGTATTCCCTTAATTTGAAACTAGTGAAGTACTTTTTTTTGGTGAAAAACTAATGAAGTACTTTAAATCTATATTTAAAAGGTTTGAATTGAATGTATCAAAGCAACGTAAGACTACCATAAGAAGACAAGGATGGCTTTAGTCTTGATAACTTTTCCAATGGACCTTTTTGCTTTAATAACTTATAGTTGCATCTTCTATCTATAAGGTATGTGTTTGAGTGAATGGAAATATTCATATGTTTCCTATAAATTTATATGTACTAATTATATCTACTTTCTACATCTTTTGCAAGATTTGGTTTCCGTAGATACTCAAAACCTTGTTGGTATAAAGTAAATATAAAGTTGTTTACCGAGAAAAAAAAAAAGTAAATATAAAAGTAAAGACCCAAATTGATCCCTGACAAAAAACTCGGTGCCCAAATTAGTCCCTCACAAAAATAAACTCGTTAAATAGTCCCCAACAATGTGAAACAGGACCCACGTTAGTCCTTCTGTCAATCCAAAACTAACGGTGTCAATGACAGTGATGATGTGTAACGTTAAGTGACATGCTGAAAGCCACATAGGTTGAGGAACGACATCGTTTTGAGAGTCTCATACAACTTGGACAGACCTGTTCTCTTTCATCCAAGGAACGTCGTCGTTTGTTTGTTAGGGTTCAATCTTAAACCAAAAAGCATGGCATTGAATCGAAGATTGAACCCATGAATTTGGGGAGAATTGATTGACGGTTTAGTGAAGGTGGGTTTATACTGTACGATTTAGGGTTGTTCTTAGTTTTTATGCCATGAATATCTCTTCTAGAAGGGGGATCTCAAGTAGTTCATTTGGGTCCAGAAGTGGAAGAAGGAGAGCTGCTCCATTGTGTAAATGTGGGAGGCACAGTGTTGTTTACACCTCCAAGACACCTAGAAACCCTAATAGATCATTTTTTGGGTGCCCCAACTTCAAGGTGAGGTTGATTTTTTCATGCATTATTTTTGTAATGTCAATGTTATTAACTGTATAGTTGAATTTGGTTTAGGAAAAGAAGCCACACTGTAACCTTTTTACATGGTGGATGATGCTACATCTAATACCATGGAGCTGGAAGATTGGACAATTATCAAGCTAGAGTTGAATTTAGCTGAAATGGAGTTCAAGTTGAACTTTTTGGACATGAAGCTCAATGAGGAACTGCAGCTGGAAGTGAATGACCACAAAAACAAGATTAATGAGCACTGTATAAAGATTGAAGACATATCAATGAAGATGCAAGCAAACTTTGAAAGGGTTGAGAAGGAAATGATGCAAGTGTGTAGGTGTGCTAGGGTGTTTGCAGGATCCATTATTGTTGTGTTTCTAATATGTATATATCTTGCAAGTAGGCTGGAGTGAAATAAATAAAAAATGTGGTTCTGTTGAGATTTGCTGGTGTAATGAATTATGCAGAAGTTGATTGTATAAAGACTTGAATGGAAGATTTGCAAGTACTATGTATATTTTATATTATGAATTATGCAGAAGTTGATTGAATAAAGATTTGCTGGTGTAATGAATTATGCAAACTTTGATTGTATAAAAAATGTGGTTCTGTTGAGATTTGCTGCTGTTGAGATTTGAATGGAAACAATGTATAAAGACTAAACTAAAAATGTGATGGTGTGAATTATGAAGAAGTTTATTGTGTTAGGCATAACTAATATCAACATGTACAAGGGGAAATGACATTGCTGGTTTGTTAATAGCAGATGGTGGCACTGGTGTTAATCGAACTTTAGAAGGGACTAAAAAGGACCCCGATAAAATTGTTAGGGACCATATTGGTCCCCTTTGTTAAAAACCAAGGACTAAATAGGTCCTCGATAAATAATGTTGAGGACTTATAAGGGAACTTAAAAAGAAGATGGATGATAAGTGCAGTTAAGCAACACATGACCCGTAAATGGACAAAACAAACAGAACAAACATACCATTGTTGACAAAAACCAGAAAGTGTATCAGCAGATAGATGGTTTGGACCAACATTTAAAAATTGCAGCATTGAATACAGTCATTACAGTGAAGACAGATAGTAATCAAACTGACATAATCTTCCATTCATTTCACAGCAATGACAACAATGAAAAATAGTAATGACATAAGAGATATAGTAATCCAAAAAATATATTCCATTCATATCATCACTTTGTACTTACAATTCCAACTGACATAATAAACCA